>NC_056731.1:498170092-498177592 GCF_019279795.1 Protopterus annectens | reverse complement strand
GGTTATTTCAGGGTCAAGCTTATTTGTGATTCAGATGTTAACACATTTCTTTTTTTCTTCATATCTTTCTTTTTATTTTTTGTTGTTACATTAAACAATTTTTAAAATACAATACACAGTAACAGATGATAATGCATTAAAAGTAAACCATTTACAAAGTTAGATGAAGCAACCGCTCATTCTATTAACAGGCAAGTATCTTTAAAGTTAATTTTCTCAATATGAAGAGCGACATAGATGGACAGCAGAGCGAGATGAACAGACATATGAGAAACTATTAACATTTTTACTGTACAATGTAGCTTTTTGCACAGTTAGAATGTATTACATAAATATACAGTGTTATAGAATACAGGCAAAACCAACAGAGAAAGAAAAAAGAAACACACACACACACAAAAAAAAAACTTCTGTATACAACTATTTACAAATAGTGCTACAATATAATGACAGGATTCTAATTACGTTTAACAAGACGTGATAGTTCTCATCTTTGTATGGATCTTATATACATGTAACCATTAGAGAACACAGCGGAGTAAGACTCTGATGAGGAGGAGACTGGTGGCACTACTACTAAAGGACAATGACTATAGGAAAACATCGTTTGCTATGTTAAGATGCAGTCAAGCGTAATACTCCAGAATCTGAGGTATTTCAGGTGCTTATTCACATTGTTAGTGGTTAGTTTATGAGATAAAATATACTTAGATGCCATGTTCTTAAAGTTGTCACAATCTAGTTTAGATCGATCTAACCAGTCAGGTCTGTGTATCCTGAGATCAGTAGAGGTTATGTCCTCATCGCATATATGAAGTATAGCAAATTCCCAGGAGAGAGTGAATTTGTCATAGCCCATTTTTTAAAAATGTGATCCTTAGGGAATTCCATAGATTCTGAGCATATTTACAGTACCATAGAATGTGTAGGAGGTCAGCTCTAGCTGTGGGGCAAAATGGGCAGAAGGGTGAAGCATTAGCATTTGGTTGACGTGGTACCACCATTTGGATGATTGCTGCACAGTGTAGAAGGCTGATCAAGCAGGGTTAATAAAATTGTTAGATATTCTTAACAGCAATGATTGGGGTATTTCATTCAGTTTGAAAGCATAGCTTTTTAATACAGATTTTTAGATGATAGTGTGACAAAGATGATTGTTGGCTTTATTACAAAGAACCCCTCCAACAAATTCCCTGCTATTTTTCTTCTAGCTGACATCCTAAAAAATATTAATTTATGGTACTAGAGCATATTTGTATTAATTCTGCTGATAAACAAGCACGTTTCAAAGGTGTGAAGCTGACATTTTCTAGTAGGTGATATAATAACCATACGTTATCACTGCTGCAATTCTAATTAACAGAATTAGTCAAGGGAAACTCTGTTCAAATATTATACATTTAAAACATGGTGAGACATGAAACCAAGTTGCATTACTCATTGGCAGCAACAGTTTTAAAATAAAGTATTATCGAGACACTGGCATATTTTGTTGTCTGACCATTCTTATTTTTTTTATTGCTGTCTGGTTAATGTCATTTGACATACAGGCAAGGTAAATGTGAAAAACAGAGAGAGAGACATACTCAAGGACAGGTACAAGTATTTGTTCGCATCCCAAAGACTTGCCAGTTTAGTCGCCATTGATATTGAGATACATTTAATAAAAAGGAATCCCACTAATATGTACATGGTATAGAAAATGGTGAAGTACATCTAGATCGGTGGTCTACATGGCATAATGCATGAGTAAAGCATTTTATTTCGGTCTGATATTTTGACAAAGAATAGAAAGGTCAAGCATCTTAATCACATTCAGTGTTGCATGTCTGTTACCCCACTTTACAGTGTAACAAGAGAGCATCCAAATGTTATTTTCACATTTGATGGAATTGACAGAATATAACTTGAAAGACTTGGGATGGTATACTAGTATACTACAAAAAATGTAAGTAATAGAAAATTATTGTGTGGGCACTATTTAGCTCAAGGTTAAATACTAATCAAACATCTGTGATTACTGAGTTTTGATACTTGTTTTATATCTAAGCTTTTATAAGTATGAATTATTCATGGTTGATAAGATTTATTTTTGAAGACTTAACTTTGGTAATACGATTATATATTTCTGCAACACTTAATTCATGGTGTAATCAGTATGCCCATTTATCTGCAGAGGCAATGTGATTTTTCCATTACTTTTTAAATGATACCTGCACATTTGTCTGGGTTTCTTCACCAAGTTAGGCTTTTTTTCAAAAGTAGCTTGTATATCCTGTGACCTGAATAAAGCTATTACTTCACTAACAGTACAATTCCAGGCTTTCCTGAATTTAGTGAGATTTCCCAGTCTCAGAAAAAATAGAAGCTTTAATAATAGGTGTAGTCTTCAGTACATTATCAGGTTGTACATTAAAGCTGATAAAAGGAGGCGTCTTATATGAAGATAAAGCTATAGGAAGATTAAATATGGTTGATCTATTATTCCTTATTAGTCTTGTGTATGTAGATCTATATATATATATATATATATATATATATATATATATATATATATATATATGTATATATATGTTTTATTTTTTTTTTTTTTACTTTTGGTGAAAGCATTATGTTAAGTCTTTATGCTTCAGAGACTGCTCTGCTACTGAGGTTTATCCCTCGCAAGGGAATCAGCACAGACAGTGGTCCCACAGAGGACTAGCTAATTCTACTTAATCATATGCTCCCCTACAGCTCCTGAGACACTAGGCTGAATAATTCAGAGACTCACACAGCTAAGTAAAATGTTACTGTAGGAGGAAAAAGTTCCCACTGTAAAAACGTGGTCGACATCCATTCGCTCCTGTGGGAGTACTCTCTGTGCAGACAAGTTCAGGAAAAATACTACTGTGTGTGTGTGTGTGTGTGTGTGTGTGTGTGTGTGTGTGTATATATATATATATATATATATATATATATATATATATATATATATATATATATATATATCTGTGTGTGTGTGTGTGTGTGTGTGTGTGTGTGTGTGTGTGTGTTTGTGTGTGTTTGTACATATGTATTTGGATGTGTGTGTGATTGTGTGTGCCTTTAGTGGAATGAATTTGGTTGTATTAATGTATTTGTCTGTGTCTGCCTGCCTGGCTGGTCACACGGGCAGGATTAGGCAGAGAACTAGGAGTCCGGATATTCTTTGTGTGTGCTAGATTATGCATGCAAGTGTACGGCTGAGTGTTTCAGTGGGTGTTCAAGAGAAGGGTGGGATTATTTCTTAATTAGTGGGTGCATGTGTGTGTGTGAATGTGATGGAGTGTCACGTGCTTGTGTGCGTGTGTGTGTGTACCTCTGAATGTGTGTGTGTGGGGGGATGCCTTTTCTAATATGATGCATGGGGTGTTAGGGAGACTGCTAGAGAGGGAGGGGCAGCAGAAAGTTAAAAAGAAAGAATACAGACAAATCCAATGTAATGCATATATTTTTTCATAAAAAGTATTTATTGAAAGTAGATGTATGGGATACATTAAGTGATATTTCAACTTAATGTAAGAGCATATCACGGTATCAATTGTGGATAAGTAGTATCTCTAGAATATAGCACAATAATGTAAAAGAAGAACATTTTGCAAATAATGCAAAATTATTTAAAGCAGAACCAGTCAATGCAGCTTGGTAAACTACTCAGAAATGATGTAATATTCTAGCGAATAGAAAAGGAGAAAAAACAGAACTATTGTATTTTACAGACATAATAAATGTATTGAAATGAAAACCAACTATCCCAAAAGTTCTATAAAGTCCTTACAAAGTTTTTCATTCATCAAAGGCAATTCAACAACAACTTATAAAACAGCTGAAAATACAGAGCAAAAGTATCAGTTAAGGTGAAAAAGCACCAGCTGTGAAGTTTATTGTTTGGGCATTGCTAAACAACTAAACAACTCACTCACTATAGCAGGTAACCTACCACTTGCCAACAATCCATGTCCCAGATATGGAAATCCTCAGCCTCTCACAGACTCAGCATAGCCCTTTACTCCAAGGTCAAACCAGATGATAGATACAAATCTATTACTAACCCAGTACTACCGAATAAGGGCCGTCACGCTACATTGGAGCCACAGCTAAAAGTATTTTGAATTACTCCCACAACGATTCTTAAGCGATTCTCTCGAAACATTCAAGGTTCAGGGTATAGACTCTATATAAGCTGGTGTGTGTGAGAAGCAACAGGAACTGCTGGCATTTTTGTGATCTGGTAAGAGGTCACTGGTTGATAGAAGGCCAGTGCTTGTATATCAAAGGGTGCAGTGTTTTGCTGTCATAAAAGTGTTAAAAGAGCAATTTGACTTAATAGCTGTTGCATTCATTGGTCCTGAAAGTCGAACAGTTATGCAATTCTTTATGTTAGCTTGGTTACACTGCTCATTGCATCTGCTGGCTTATGTGAGTAAGAAATACATGTGTGTGTGTGTGAAATGTATACATATATGTATACATATATATATATATATATATATATATATATATATACACACACACACACACACACACACACACACACACACACACACACACACACACACACACACACACAATCTTTTGGGGAGGAGGTGATGGTGCTTACTCCTGTTAGATACACATAATCTTTAGGGCAGGAGGTGATGGGCTTAATCCTGGTAGATAAACAAAATATTATTTTGGCTGGAGGTGATGGTATGTAACTCCTGTTAGATACAGCAAGGTGCAGGTAGCCTTGATGAGTCTTTTCACCATTGTAAAAAGGTGAGTGATGTTTACATTGCCAGACAGGAAATATGGGCACAAACTCTACCATGTAAGCATGAAAAAGCTGTATCACGACAGAATGGTCATGGTACTCCATATGTGCAGTAAGCTATAGGATGCACTGAATTAAATCTGATGGCAGATTTCCTCTGTGTGAGCCTTGTCTGATACCTCAGTGGATATGATAGCCCTGTCTCAGCAGCTAACTTCTGGCTGAATTCAGGAACTCTGAACAGTATTTTAGTAATTTGGGAAAATTTTCACTGGTAAGTCAGAGTGTTCCCAGTTGGTGGAATACCAGGTGGACACAGTACCCCAACAGTCCATCAAACAAAACCCTTGAAGGGTGCCTAAAAGAGTTAGACAAATCCTGTTTGAAGAACTGCAAAACATTTTGGAACTGAGGAAATCCTGGAGTCCAAACAGTCCCTCAGCCTCACCAGTCATGTTAGTGACAAAGAAATATGGCAGCACCAGATTTTGTGTGGAGTACAGGACCAGCCACATAGAGGCAGATACTTAGCTTGTGTTCAGGACAGATGATGATGCCTTAGAGCAACTGGTTGGGGCTAACGGTCTAACTATTTTTCACTTGAGCAAGGGTCACTTATGGGTACTGTTGACAGCTGCAGCAAGGAAGAGGTCAGCATTCATGGCTCCATTGGGAATCACATGAGTTTACAAAAGTTTGCTGTGGAATCGAAGGCTACCCAGTTATTTTTCAGAGGCTGGTATGCTGCATCCTAGCAGGAGCCCTTTCTTACCTAGATGACATTGCCATCTACAGCCAGTCATGGGCAGAATATTTTTAACATGTCATGGAGGTGCTGGTCAGACTGAAAAAAAAGGCTGTCCATTAAGGTCAATAAGTGTCAAGTGATTATGACAAAGGGATCTTATCTGGATCATAGGGTCAGTGGTTGAAGGATTAGGTCATAATCAGCCAAAGGTAAAGTTGTTCAAGCATGACTTACCCTACTATCAAGAAACAGGTGAAGGCATTCTAAGGGACACTTTGGTACTATAGGAACTTTGTTCCCTGCTGTAGTACAATAGCTTCTCCCCTTACATACCCAGAAACATAGACCAGACAAAGGTGTCTCATCTTCAGCCTGTCAGCATGCATTTCAAAAGCTCAAGGAGGCTTTTGATGGATTTTCTGGATTAGCCATCCCTGGCCATAGTGAAGAATTAATTCTGCAGGCAAATGCTTGCAAATGAGATGTGGCACTTGTTACTTAGCTAGGTTTTCTCCGAGGGAGAGGGACACCCTACTTTGTATTAGGTATGCTTACTTCAAAAGAAGCAGGAATCTTATGTAGCCATAAAAGTGTCTATGTACAGTCTGGGCTCTACAAAAGTTACAACCTTACATGTCTGGTAGAAAGATTACAAATCATAATCTTTTACATAAGAAAGCGGGCAGAATAGAAAGCTTCTTGGATGGAGCTTAGCCTTGCAGTTGTATATGATGACTACCCAACATAGGAGTGGTATCGCTGAAGCCAGTGCGGATGGTCTGCCCAGGAAGGGAACATGTTGGTGTACCAAAAGACAGCACACAAGACTCCTTCCTTACTTCTTGAAGACTGCCTTCAGAAGACTTATTTGAGTCTCATATGGTGAAAGAATTGAGGTGTCAGGAACACTGATTTAAAAATGTGATGTATACTTCCTTTCTTATTTCAGAATACTGGCATGTTTGTAAAGCTGTGTTTAAGTTTTGTAAACTCTGCAATATGTGCATTTCTTTTGTCATGAAAAATGCAATGTTCTGATCTTCCTCAGTGAATGAAAAAAAGGAGATGAAAGGAAAAAATGTCTGAAATTTATAATTGAAATGCAAATTGTAATTATTATACAATGATTAGCCATTAACATTTAAAAACATGCACGCTGATTGGCCATCTCAACCAGCATGCCCGTTGTAAAATCCAACATATACCAATAGAAAAAAGTCCAGTTGCCCAGACTTTCTTCTATTAATATATGCTATGATTCCAGTCGAGAAATGCGAAATCTGAAATCTGGACAGTTTAGAGGTATGAGAGAGATAGAGCAGAACTGCAAGGAAAACCAGGTATGTTATGTAAAACTAAAGAAACATACCTGTTTTTCCTTGTATTTCTGCTCTGTCTCTCTCTTACCTCTAAACTGTTTGGATTTCAAACTTTGTTTTCTTTTTTAAAAAAAAAAGAAAGAAAGAAGCAACATTGATCTTCCTTTCTGCGTTGCTTACTTTTCAAAGCACTGATGTACTGCATAACCATAGGAATGTAAGTTCCATACATAAAACAGTGTAAGAAACTTCTCTGTGTGGAAGATTTTCAGTCCATATATTTCTAGTTAATCACTGTATATTAATCAGGTCAGACAATAGTAGTAGAAGTAGTGAGCGTAAACTCGTCTGTCAAAACAAAACAAAACAAAAAGTAATAATAGAAAATATATAATTGTACAGCATTACTAAGTATTTGAAAGTAATCCAAGCAAGGCAGGCAGTCTGTTTCCAGTCGAAAATCCTTTATTAAGTACACAGACAAGCGATCCAAGTAAAACAAAAATAGAGTAATAATTTCCTCACAAGCTTTCTAAATACATACATATATATATATATATATATATATATATATATATATATATATATATATATATATATACTTTTTATCAGGCATGGGAGTGGTTTATTGTGCTGTAAAACAAAGTGTTATTGGTACA